>NC_052508.1:39305112-39342612 GCF_014356525.2 Nilaparvata lugens
TTCCGGCTAAATACTTTCGTTTGTATCCGGGTTTGAACCCGGCACCCCTAGGCTGCTACGCGAGCACTATATCCACCAGATCACGGATCACTCCAAGGGAGAACTAGTTTCAAATAATGTGGGCATTGTCTAGTTTTCCTTGAATCATAATGCAATTGATGATTGCAATTGCTTTAAATTTAACCAAAATCGGATACTGCATACGATATCATATTCCCTGAGACTCATTCGTTTTATAATCAATTAGAATTATAAATAGTGTTTGGAATGAGAGTATACTAGTAGAATGTAAATAAGGTAGTGGAGTCACCATTCACAATTATTATAATGTGGTCTCTTGGTTGATCCTATTTGGCAAGTTCTGAAAAGATGAGCATGATTCAAAATCAATACCGGAACATTATGAAATCAATTTGTGTTGAACAATACTTTTCATTATGTGGTACAAAAACAAAATTCTGGCTGTACTGTCTAAATACAAAGCTCACATGAAATGCATTGTTGAACTGATTTTATTTGTGAAATGAACAGATAGGGATGGTCTGAAATGCATATGTATGTTCACTGTACAATGGCAATGTTTGTTTTGTTGGTGCAATTTCCATTCAGTTGGCAAAATAATGGTTCTGCAACCGTTCAGAAGTGAATGAAGTGTTGGATGTAGGGAAGGAGAAGGATTGCAAGGAGGAGGAGGAGGAGGTTAACGGTGAGGAAGAGGTAAGCGAGAAGAAAAGATGAATGAGGGAGAAGGAAGAGGATGGGAAGAGTGAAGGAAGGAGTGAGAAATCCGTGAAATTCATTTGGCTTGGCGATCATCCGAGTTTGGCCAGTTTTGGTTTTTGGAACGAGCTGGACCGACCGATAACATTCAGCGAGATAAGAAGCTTCTCATCTCACACTGACATTAATCCTACTAGCAATCGATTGGATGCATTCACTCTTGCAACAATTGACATGCTTTTTATTCATTCATTGTTAGGTAACTATACTGCATCTATAAATCTGATGTGGATTTGATGATGTCCTGTTGAGTACAATGAGCACGATCAATTTATTCAGTTACAAGGAACTAGGAAAATAATGGATGACAAATGCCGATGTATTCGCTTCGGACACAGGAAATAGTTGATCAGTTGATCAGGTTTCAAGTACGTGTATAACGAATACAACGATATTCAAATATGCTATAGACTAATTTTGGCTTCTTATTTTCTCATTACTCCTCTATTGATAGAATAAGTTATGGAAAAGGAAAATGTACATGCGCAATGATGAAATCGAAGGAGAGGAGAACTTGCTGACTTTTGCATACATTGACAAACACTCTATATTGGTTTGATAAGAAGGAAGTGTATTAAATTTCTACAAATTACAGTGAGAGTAAGGCTGAAATAAGTTTGTCATGAAGAGTAGACTTTTTTATTAAGTCTAACATCAAAATAAGAACTTTTTTCTTAATTATTCTGAGCTATAAAAGTAGCAGAAGAAATTTAGTCTTGAGAGGGACTAGAGCAAAAGTAAAGTTGATCAAGGGGTTTAATATTTCACTTTTTAAATCAGGATCCAGGTAGAGTGAGTAGTGAAATGAGATGCTTTGAAGACGGCTTCTGCCAGAGAGATAGCAGAGGCGCTTCATGAGAGATAAATTAGACATTTCTCCTTAGCCATAAATTAGCAGGGAACTGAAGAATCAGTAGTCAAGAAGTGTCCAGTAATGGCAGATCTTCCTTTCCACTTTTCCTCAGAGTCGTGATCTGAAAATTTAAGGAGGAAATCCGCATTAAAAGTTTCTTTCTTTGAGTGGCAGAGTGCTGAAGAGAGTGTGCGTTATCTTTAGAGTTCTCACTCATCAGTCGTCAGTCTCCTTTCAGAATTTAGACTAGTTTGCAGGCGAGTACTAATAATTGAGCGATTCCGAGTGAGTTTCGAGTCGTAACGGTTATGACTTGGTAACAAGAAATGGGGAGCTGCGTCATTAAAGATTAGAAAAGAGGAGATCGACTGCAATCGGCCGAAAACTACTAACTAGCGGGTAGGTGAGACAGTCGCTACTTCAGAAATGCAAAGTGCCAGTGTAGGAGGTTACTCTGACAAAAACTTTGCTTTCATGTCAGTCGTATACGAGACTGCAACAGGCACAGTGAAGAGTGCTGAGTGAGGGGGGGGGGGCAAGCAATCAGGTCGACGGTTAAAGGCTACGGAAGAAAATAAATATATATAATATTATTGTGTGATTTTCTCCTTGCAAACGAATTACGCCAGCACTCTGGTTAACAGTAATTAATATTTTCTTAATTCAATGCACATTATCATGGAGAAGCATCTTAAAATGGAGAAGTCTTAAATCATCATTTTATCTTTTTCATCTATGAATATGCATAAATTCAGAACTAGTAATGTTTTCCTCATCAATATCTGAATAGAGAGAGGTACATAGCGAATGATCCACAGAATTTTGTTCTGGAAAACCTGAAGAAAACGAACTCTGAGAAGATCAGAAAGGTCTAAAAATGGCAGATAACATTATATAATGACGAACAAGGATAGAAAACCTTCAAAAGAATGAATCACAAGAAACAATGATCGAAAGATTTAATGGAGAACTGAAGGAAGAGAGACAGAGAAAGAATTGAAAAAATTTGAAGATTTGAATATAGATGGAGGAATTCATGATGACAAAGAGAACTAGCGAGAATCGGTTAGAAAATGGAAATTGAGGAAAATAGAAGAGTGGAGGAGAAGATGGTTGATGTTTGAGTACTGGAGAAAAATTATGAGAATTTCAGAGGAGGAGGCAAAAAGGGTGGAATATTAAAGAGGGAGAGGAAACACAGGGGGAATGTAATATAGGAAATAGGCGGACTATTCAACAGGAAGAAGACTATTCAGATGAGTGAAAAGGTTGAATAAGAATAAGGAATACAGAGAGAGCTAGGAATAAGAGGAAAAAAATTAGTGAAAGGTCATGACATGACAAAGATGAAGAAAATGAGGCAGTCGGTTGTTGTGAAGTATGAGGCAAAGGTATGAGGTAAACTAGTGGAGTGCAATGGAGGACTGTTGGCTGGCTCTATTACCACGTTGGTACTCAGCATAGCATAGCATAGCATAGCATAGCATAGCATAGCATAGCATAGCATAGCATAGCATAGCATAGCATAGCATAGCATAGCATAGCATAGCATAGCATAGCATAGCATAGCATAGCATAGCATAGCATAGCATAGCATAGCATAGCATAGCATAGCATAGCATAGCATAGCATAGCATAGCAGCATAGCATAGCATAGCATAGCATAGCATAGCATAGCATAGCATAGCATAGCATAGCATAGCATAGCATAGCATAGCATAGCATAGCATAGCATAGCATAGCATAGCATAGCATAGCATAGCATAGCATAGCATAGCATAGCATAGCATAGTATAGCATAGCATAGCGTAGCATAGCATAGCATAGCATAGATTGAGGATGACAGGGTACAATGACCGTGTGGGTGGGTGGGGTTTGAGTGTTCCAATATTCAGAGGCGGCTGCAGCTGATATTGCGCATGTTGGTGTTGGATCGCGCCATACTTTCGACATTTAAACTTCGAAACTCTTCCTCGTTCCGACTCCTTTGACTTGACTGGTTGCCCGCCTCTTTTGCTCTCAACTTGGGAACGTGTTTTGCATTTTTGCAGCCGTCACGCAACACTGATCCTGTTCGGCGCCTCCTGCTTATCAGCCGTCACATTTAGCTGCCGCCACAAATCCATCCGCAGCGAGCAGCCGAGGATGTCCCCTTACTTACCCTGGACCTTGGACCGATCGATTCGAATAACTTTAAAGCGAGAATTTCTATCCGATTAGCCAATCCTTCCCACGTTTTTCCCCCTTGAACCTCACCCTCACGATTCCACCTCATTATCAATTCCTCTTCACAACTCAGTCAGACTCGCTCACCCTCTCTAATTCAATTAGGACAGGATGAACGCCATTCTAGAAGTGTATTGAACAACACCGGTGAGACCGGTGGCATAATTACACTGCTCAATCCACCCTTCACTACTCCCTTCACTACACTTTCAGTACTCAGTAGCTGTGACCAACGAGCACTTCTCTTATTTAAATCATGCACTACTTTAAAGAGTCTCTACCTTTCACAACACTACATGCAGTTTCTCTAACACTCGCAGAAAGAGGGTCACTATTTTCTCAGTAATGGAGGTAACTGATTATAGCCTCCAGTTTCAATGAATAAGGGAATAGTCTAAATTCAAATCGAATATAAAGCCTTTCGGTTTACTATTATTATTAGTTCCCGTTCTTTATAGCTTACTTTCCAATGATTGAGAATGTTCTTATGATATTTTTAATTTTTGCCAATTCACAATCTATTTTTCTTCGTTCATCGAGGAAAATACCAGAGTGTGTAGGGTTTTTGTATTTTCAATGTCACAGAGTCTATTCCAATGTCAGAGTCTATAGATCAATGTCACTGATCTATTCCAACTCAACAACTGTCAAAAAGTACAGCTCTGAAGATAATAATGGCTTGTTCCATTTTGTACTAGTCATTCTATAAAGTTTATGCTCTGACAAATTTTAAAATAGCAGTGGGTAGATGATTCAACAAAGTATATGATTTCCAAATTGGATCAATAACTGAATTCTATCCCTAACTGAAGAAGTACGTACAGTACATTTCGCTCTTAGCCAATGAATGCGGTCTTGCAATGTGGAAAATGGAAAATCTTCCACTATTCCAAGAACCAGATTGAACACTCGTAAAAAAGAGATAAACTTGTGAGGGAAATAGGTAGTGATTGAGAGAAAGTGAGCATGTTGGTGAAAAAGTCAATATTATGGTGCAAGCAATCAGTCTCGAGAAGACCAGGGACAAGATGTGCAGTTGATGCGTGGGAGGATCAAGGGTCGCCACTGCGACTAACCACAGTAATCAATCAACCAGCCCTTCAATCGATACTGGAATGCCACCAACGCTTGAATCCTTCCCGCCAAATCAACGAATAGAAGAACCAATGCACAGTGCATACACTCCTCCAGTGGGTGGGTGTTAGCCATGGTGAAAACGATTGCATGGAATGGAATTTACAAATTCTGGATTATCTCGTAGTTCTCTCAAGTGTTTCTAGATTAATGAGGATTCCACTGTAAATCGCCCTCATTTTTCATGGCGCTCTGAATTCCTGGAAGGACTTTGGCAATTTGAATGAAAATTGGGGTTACTTAAACCATTTGTTACAGGTCGTTTGGCCCGGCTTTAAATACTGACTTATCCTTCCTTAAATAACAAGAGCTGAGACCATTTGGAATTCACAATCTGAAATACCAGGGGAATATTTTTATGGCTCCTGATTTTACAGTTCACTATTTGTTATATTATCAGTCCGTAATCTATGTGGCTACACACCTGATAAATATCAACAGTTAAGTCATCAAAGGATATTCCAACTTTAAAAACCCAATGCTCATGTGACAAGAATCTGCTACAATAAGTTTAAAAAGAAACACCTTCATTCATTCACGAACATCAATAGTTATAGTAATAGAGGTTCGATAATATTGAGACAGTTTCTCTTAATACTGTGAAAAGAGGTTTCATTATCATAAAAGTCATAATTTATTCAGGTTATAGAAGCATGAATATAAAACTATTCATGGACTTTATAGAGTTTGGGAGTATGTTGTGAGTTGTCTGATCATAATTCTGAGCTCGAAATGTTTTATCTTGGGTCAGTTTAATTCTCCGAAGCCAATCTCGAATAAAGCCATCAACAAATAAGCTTCGTACAATCAACAACAGCAATTCAAAATTAAATTAATTCTCGGATTCACCTTTCTATTCGACATTCGTCATGATTCTGTGAACTACTTCCGTTGTTCAGAATAATTTAAAACCATCTCATGCTCATTCCATTTATATAATCATTCCTCGTATCACATTGTGCCTACTCATCCTTTTCACTTGAATGGAGGATATTTCAGGATTTGCTGGTATAAGTGATGTGAGATCTCACGCACTACACGGCACTTGTCTGCTCGTAATCCGCTAGTCGATTTTTGAAAGCGGCTATTTGCATTTAGAGCAAGCTTAATTTCTGTGAGAGGCTGGATCTCCGTAGAGAAGGTGCTTTGCCGGGCAGAATCCTGTACAAGACAATGTAGCAGTCGACTCCATATACAAAAGGTGGACGAAAAATGGTAATCAGATTAGCTGGTATATATTGGTGTTGGCGGAGAGTAGTGAAGCTTTGATGGTGGGAGGGTTTTTTGGAGGGTTAAAAGGGGTAAGAAAAGGATATTAAAAAGGGAGAAAGAGAGCGTTTAAGGCCACGAAAACAGCGAACACCAAAGCATAGCGCAGGTGAAGCAACCAACCGGCAATTACCGTGGCCAAGCCCTCTCCATACTCAAGAGGCGAATGGAAATTATATTGCTTAAAAGTAAAGCTCTTAAACAGAATACACATTTCGCAATTTGATTTTGCTAGCTGAATCAGCACCATTTATATTGCCAAAACGTTGGTCGCAAAATTTATTTTCAATTTATCATTATGTTTATGGAGACCTCCGTCTGCTTCAGCGACATCAATCCCCACCACACGGTTGGTACAGGAGCCATACCTATCTCTTCGCATGTTTACTCTCAGTGTGTTACTCAGCAAAACTTTCTGAAGAACATTAACAAATGCATGAATAAAAATCACTCAAACAAGTAGCCTACTTGTTGAAGTCGTCATCCCCAATTAGGAAAAGTGTGATTAGCATTTAATACCATACAGCGAGTAAACTTCGTACAAGAGTGTATATTTGTAAAAATTAGTCTATTCATTTAAAAATTATCCAAGTTTCAATCCTTGTCTGTTGAGTAGAATAGATTAATTTTCTTATTATTGAGAGACCAAAACCACGTTGAGAGAATATTTTGGCTTTGAACGTCTAACTACGTGTAAATAATTCACAAACTTCTTGAAAATTGAGCGGCATTTCAACAATCTTATTGTCATCAATGAATCTATATTTCATAAATTCTCAATTATCTACGGGTTAATTATTGAATTTGAAAAGTGTGGGGTATTTGAACAATCTTATTATCATCAATGAATATAATTATATTTTACACATTTTCGATCCTCTATCAGATTCATTATAAGCTTTTCATTGAACTGTTGAAGTCATGTGATTAATGATGGTTGATCATTCTTTCCATGTTCGTGAAATGTGTTTTTCAACTTTTTCAACATTCTCTGATTGTAAACCTTGACTGATGATTACTCATACTAGATTGCTTACTCTCATATTGGAAAATATATACTCTTCCTATTTTTCTTGTGAAACAATCGCCACGTGGCTCCTACGCCTGTATTCATTCATCACGCAATATTTTTGCAAACTGCTGTAACATCAATAAAGAGGGAAACAATAATTTCGAAAATGAACTATTGTCTTTTTTGAAAAGAGACTCCATTACTGCAATAACACCTCGAGGCTAGTCAGCAATGACGGATCATGAAAAATGAGTATGAGCATCCTGAGGGTCGGAATATGTTTACAATTTCCTAGAAACGTCATGATGAATATGAATATTGGAATGGAGTGGATTTGTATGAATTCCCAACCATTCATATTTAATTGGTCTTACAAAATTGAGTATACAATGAGAAATATTTGCATCAGATTTTATGAAGGGAAGATATCGAAGAGAAATTAAAAACTCTACGTTGTAGATACGTTGTTCAAAAACACATTAAGAAAACTTGTCTGGAATAAGTGAATCATATCTCCTGATATTGTATGTTCCCAATCACTTGTGTTATTCTGATTACTCATCAAGTGAATAAACATCGTGTCAAATCAAATCTTCACTTGTTCCAAAAATAAATATAATTTCAAAGACAATGGTTATTGAAGTAGGATAGTGAAATGGAAAATACAATAAACAATAAAATGTATTATTGGGATTTATGAACTTAAAATCCCAATTTAGAGATATCCACTACTACTTCGGACTATTTTTATTGAATAAATTGAAATTGGTTCCATATTTTTATATTTTAAAAGGTTCATTATATTCCATAATTGCTCCGAATAACTCAATCAATTAATACATGTGGTGGTGATGGAATATGCAGGAAAATTTGGCAATATATATATATATATATATATAATTGATAAACTCACCGCTATATATAGTCCTCATAAAACCGGTCGACACGATACGACAACGACATATATGTGTTATCTCTCCTTCTCTCCTTCACATAATTATGAAGCACGTTCAGTTCTCAGCCCATCATCATACGGCACAACCCGACACATGCACGACAAACTGATAAGCTTTTTTACTTTCCTTGCCCTATTACCATAGGTAAGGAAAGAGTATTGCTTTCCGAAGAAAATTAAGGTACCCAAATTTCTAAATTTCTACACGTTTCAAGGTCCCCTGAGTCCAAAAAAGTGGTTCTAGGGTATTGATATGTATGTGTGTGTGTGTTGTGTGTGTGTGTGTGTGTGTGTGTGTGTGTGTGTGTGTGTGTGTGTGTGTGTGTGTGTGTGTGTGTGTGTGTGTGTGTGTGTGTGTGTGTGTGTGTGTGTGTGTGTGTGTGTGTGTGTGTGTGTGTGTGTGTGTGTGTGTGTGTGTGTGTGTGTGTGTGTGTATGAGTGTATGAGCGTCTGTGTACACGATATCTCATCTCCCAATTAACGGAATGACTTGAAATTTGAAACTTAAGGTCCTTACACTATAAGGATCCGACACGAACAATTTCGATCAAATGCAATTCAAGATGGCGGCGAAAATGTTGTCAAAAACAGGGTTTTTCGATTTTGATCAAATTCATACCTTAAATAGTCAATGATAAGCTCTATCAACTGCCACAAGTCCCATATCTGTAAAAATTTCAGGAGCTCCGCCCCATCTATGCAAAGTTTGATTTCAGATTCCGAATTATCAGGCTTCTGATACAATTTGAACAAAAAATTCCAAATGGAAAAGATTGAGCATGAAAATCTCTTCAATCAATGTCGAGTAACATTGTAACCTAAAATTGAAAATAAGCTTGAAATTTGAGAAAATGTGATTAGCTCAATTGCAAACTGTTGGCAACAGTTGATTCTATTAAATCATTCACTATGAAGAGATAGCAGATCTCGTGTGTATCTAGTGTTATTGTCCTGTCACCAGCTGGCTCAGATCTTCGAATAGTAGACTTGAGATGCGCGGGAACACTAGCGTCAGGTGATCAATTTTCGTAACGGCAAGGAAAGTTGTGTGAGTGCGCCCAATACCTATTATTACTTATATAGTAGTAGGTATTGGTGCGCCACACCAGATTTTTTTTACCGCACTTCCGTGATGTGACGTCACACTCAATTGCCAAATCAAGGAAGGGAATAGTATAGGTGGTGAATAGAATTTGATAGTTTATTTTATTTCAAATTACTTTAATTTTTTCATCAGCTCAAGGTCTATAAATACCTTGTATTGAAACTCTACCGAGGTATATTTTAAATACCTTGTATTTATAGACCTTGTATCAGCTGTATGGAAGGAGCGCTCTCTGTTATCGGAAATAGGAGATAATGAACTCACAGATTGGCGCCTAATTTCGAAATTCTTTTGATTAATACTGTTTCTATTTTTATTGGAAAATATGCCGTGACAATGCAATGTTGATAAATGAAATTGAATATAAATATATATAAAGCAAGGTCACTGCAAGGTTTAAAAAACCTGAGCGCAGAGGTAGAGTGTTCAATGATCAAGAATACAAGAAAATAATAATGAGATAACAAGCAGCTCAATTTTGTTATCTGATCTCTATTGAAAGAATCAGGAAGGGAACGGAGAATAAAGAAAGAGAGAAAGTAGTAAAAAAGGGACAAGAGGGAAAGCGAAGAATACAGTTGAATATGTAGTTATATTGAAATTTCTCTTGATATAGGCTACTTCAAATCACATCAAATCAAATTCCATTATGCCATAATAATAAAAACAATACAATAAATATTATTACACATTGAAAAGTGAAGGAAAATAATAACCAATCCTAATAACCTTTTACTAATACAGCTCTGATAATGGGATTTTGGGGTAAGTAAGTTTATCCAAGTGGTTTGTGTATCATTTCGATGCAGAGAAAGACAGAGTGAGATTATTCGCGTTCACCTCATCATGATACATCGTACATTATGATGCATCGCAAAATCGGAGAAGTAAATTCCTCGATCTATTATGAACTAACTATACTGTCAGTATATCAATAAAAACGACTAGTTTCATTTCAACGATTGAAAGTTTAACAAAAATATAGATTACATGCAATTCTATCAAAACAATATTCCTCATTATTTGAGGTCGACACTTATCAATAAAAATGTTTAACAACCATGTTTTGAATGTGTTTGTTCGAAAAAATCCTTACAAGAATATTCATCGAGTACATGAGCTCCGGTACATGAATTTGAATTGATAAATAGTCAAGAGATGGATCTCTTTGTGAAGGAATAACTTGAAACCTCTAGAATCCAATGGAAAGTAATCAAACGGCAAGTGGCAGATGTAGCAAGTAACTGAATAGTTCAAGCAAGATAGTATTGTTAGGCTCAATAAAGACGACCTGATGGACAATAGTTTGATGGGAGAATTTCACATAGAATAATATCAGTATCAGCTCGAACCGTATACAATAAAATTAAGGAATTGTCACCGATTGAGTGAAAGTACATGATTAACCTTTGAATAATAATTGACATGCAGCAGAGCACTCAATTCAATAATCGCCAGGGTAGATAGACTATCTATTAATATCTTGCCTAATACAGTATCTGTTGTTATAAGCCCCAATAGACATTGTTAATGCAGTTATGACTAAAGCCGACCGGAGTAATCAGTGATATTGTTAATATTAGATCATTGCCCCGCAAATAGTAATAGCGTGCTTATTGGTGAGCAGAGCTCAGTGTGCATCCGAGGCATGTGAGCACATGGCCACTCCAATTGATCTCTGGTTGAAAAACCAACCCTTCCTGTGGGGGAAGAATAAATTATTCGAATTTTGTTTGCTTCAGCAATTTACTTGCGAAGTCTTCAATTTTATTTTACCAGACAATATTTGGATATGCTATGATAAATACAGAGATTAAATATTATCTGAATAATATTTTTATTATTATCTGTAATTATTTTCAAAGAAAATTCTCAACATAGCTACTTACTCTTGGAGTAAGGTAGAGGTAGTGGTGATAGTCGAAATATTCAAATCTTGATTATAAATCTTAAACACAAGAATCCCCCTCATGATTATTGTTAGGGCAAGAACATATTAGGTGTTTTTTCAGGCTCCAACCCAATCAGCCAATCGGAGAGCTTCCTGCCCTGCCGAGTCTGGAAACGCCTGAATAGACGTCTAATATGGTGTCGCCCTTATAAGTTATCCCTTGAAACTTCTCCCGAATAGGGATGTCAATCCCGGGATCCCGGGTTCCCGGTCCATTTTTGATACCTAACAATCCCGGGATTTTTCAGCGTCAATCCCGGGATTTTCGGGATTGTAAACCTTAAATTGTGAATCATATTTTTTCAATAAATACATAATATTGATTGTATACTATACTCTTTACTGGCTTAATAGACTTCGCTTTATCAGTTCGCATAATTGGCAGAATGGTTGTTGATCGGTTGTTATGTCTCTACACTTGATTCTGTTTACACAGCACACCAATTACCAGTCTAGACGGCGCAATATTTGCAATAGTGCTGATGGCATTTCCTTGAAATGCATTTCGAACTTTGAAAAGACTTCAGAAATCAGAAATAAAAAATCACTAGGCCAGTTTCACACGGCAGAGTCCTTGCTCCTGGATGATCATATTACTGAAGATCATATTTCATATTTTGCAGCTCTCCTGTGCTTTCACATGGGGATCTTACAAATAAGCCGACAGATCTAACAACTACGCGGACGTTTGCTCAAAGTATGACTCATCACTTTTTCTCAAAGTCTAACTTCCTTTAAAATATAGATAGAAGATTTCTGATTTCGGATTTGGATTCAGCGACCCCTAATTCTTTAAAGCGTAAGTCCCATTTTCAAAAATACCCGAAAACAAGGGAGTTATAGCTGTTTTTAATATAGCTTTCCATTATCATATGATTATATTGTAAACGTACTAAGATAATAATACTCCTGCCTCACAAAGGGACAGGCAAAGGTTTCAAACACCTAAAAAGTTTAAACATGAACATTTTCAATTTTTAAAAGTTCAAAAAAAATTAAACTTTAAAAAGATGAATCCAATATTATGAACTCATAAATCATCTCCACTCATCACCCAATAAAATACGAGGAAAAGGACAAGTAAACTTCACTGAATCTCAATAAATTGTCATTCAACAATCTAATTTATCAGGTTCAAATAGTTGAATATAGCCTAACTCCAAAATACCAGTAAATATTTCTTTGCAACTATCAGAAAAATCTATTATGAACATACAGTATAAACATTGTG
The DNA here is from genome assembly GCF_014356525.2 of Nilaparvata lugens. Classification (NCBI taxonomy): domain Eukaryota; kingdom Metazoa; phylum Arthropoda; class Insecta; order Hemiptera; family Delphacidae; genus Nilaparvata; species Nilaparvata lugens. The sequence goes on from NC_052508.1 coordinate 39,317,629, forward strand.
GTGATCTGAATCGATCTATGAGAATAGGAACTTAAAGAATAAAAAATGTTATTTCATTCGAACTTAAACGAAACTGATGTCTGTGTTAGTATTAGAACTGCTGAGTGGATAATGCATACTGAGAAAGTCATGAATAGTCCAGACCAGCCTGACGACTTTGATGCTTTTGACACCGGAATCTCGTTTTATTTTTATTAAAGAATGAAAACCATGTATCATAGAGAAAAGCAGTTCTATGCTTTGTATTATTATATGAGTATTGATTAACATAATCATGGCTTGTCGATTTTAGTCGCTGAGCTGAATCCTCAGTCGTAGAACTATGGACCAAGCGCGAGCTTTTGCTTTCTATGTCGTATACCGTTGACACAAACTTTGGCTTTTTGTTGTTCGATTTTTTGCCATTCTTATGAATTCTGTTGAATCAAGCATAATGACATTTAACAAGTTGCGCTGAACCTGGTAGAATTCATAGGAACAGTAAAAATCTATTTTACGGGAATCGATGTACATGGATTTAGAAGATCAATACGATAATGTGTTCTATCATAGTTCAATAATTATCACAGAAATGTTCAAGTGAAAACGTTGGGCGTAAACCTACTGCCATGGGGAGACAAATAAATTTATGAAAAGCTTGATAGCTTGAATAGTGATCTGATATTTGTTACACGTTTTAGTCTAAGACATAATTTATGTCTTAGACTAATTTTTTTATATGTTTTGTCAATCGGCAGAAAAACTCTGGTTTTTACTCCCTTATTTTTGGGTATTTTCAGAAATCAAGATAAATATCCCACCAAATCTCCTACACAAATACAGAGTAAGTTGTATTATAATAGCTACAGTACATACGTACTGTATAGTACAGTACCTGTTCGTTTTTACCATATAATTATGTGATGTTATGTTATCTTACTCCCTTATTTTTGGGTATTTTCAGAAATCAAGATAAATATCCCACCAAATCTCCTACACAAATACAGAGTAAGTTGTATTATAATAGCTACAGTACATACGTACTGTATAGTACAGTACCTGTTCGTTTTTACCATATAATTATGTGATGTTATGTTATCTTACTCCCTTATTTTTGGGTATTTTCAGAAATCAAGATAAATATCCCACCAAATTTCCTACATGAATACAGAGTAAGTTGTATTATAATAGCTACAGTACATACGTACTGTATAGTACAGTACCTGTTCGTTTTTACCGTATAATTATATGATAATAGAAAGCTTTATTAAAAACAGCCATAACTTCCTTGTTTTTGGATATTTTCGAAAATGGGACTTACGCCCTTTAGAATTTGGGGTCGCTGAATCCAAATCCGAAATCAGAAATCTTCTATCTATATTTTCAAGGAAGTTAGACTTTGAGAAAAAGTGATGAGTCATACTTTGAGCAAACGTCGGCGTAGTTGTTAGATCTTGCCTCTGCTTGCCTCGAGGGGAAAAGACGTGACAAACCGAGGTTCCTGGATAGGAGTCACCATGTGAAAGACACGATTTGACTCAATGTACTTCGACAAAAAAACGTGAACACTGTTCAGTGTTCAAGTTGCACGTCTCCTATCGTGTGAAAGTGGCCACTTAAAGGCCACTCAAAACGATTCACGATTAACGATTGACTCTCTTTTAACGATTCACTCTCTGTCTAATTATTCCTCTCCTCTTCTCTTTCTCTATCATAAGTAGAATATCTAGTTGAAGTAAATATTATAGTTGGCTCTACGAAATTTCATTTAGTCTTGTAGTGGTTCAGCTTTCGCGTTGTTTGGTCGGTATGGCATTACGGTCTTACAAAAAGTATTCTATTTTATTATTAATTATAAATAAATTAATTATTAATGAATTCAAGTGATATTGATTCACTTTACAGTATTTGACGTAATTAAAGTGTGTGCTCTATCCCGTCCTGATGTAGGATAGAAATGTTTTTGTTCTACTTAAAAAAGACTCTGATGAGTTATCTTGCTTTCCCCAGTTCTCACCATCATCTAGGATACAGAAAATTTAAGGTGGGACATGAAAAAAACAGTTACTCCTAATCTTGAAAACATTCATAAAAATAGAATGTTCAATATATTTTAATATTATTCCCAAGTATTTTTTTTCTTCATTTTAATAATAGCCTCTCCCTCTTTAATGGGCCCTTTTTCATCTCCACACACTGTTACTGAACGTTTAATTGAGGAGGAACAATTGGTTAAAAATGCATTAAACTGATTTTTGCCAATCCCGGGATCCCGGGATTGATATTGGATAATCCCGAAATACCGGGATTGGAAATCATTCCCGGGATTGACATCCCTACTCCCGAAACAAATATATCAATATACTTGATATTCTAGCTACTTATGATTTGGATATAACAAGTACTTTACTGTTGTGAAACTGCATTCAAGTTCATTTCAGATTGAACTGTGTGATGATTAGTCTGTTCATAGTAACAAAAAGCCTATTGATCTTCTTCTGATATCCTCAGTCACATTTGTGTACGTTCATGTACATTTGTGGTTAATTCCTTTTCATATTTGAGATTTAAAAATAGTACTCATTCTGAACTAATACTATTACCAAAGATATAGAATAATTTTCGGTGCTTTCGTTTGCAATCCCAAAAGAACATGCCACAGAGCTTTCCAAATGTGCATGTCACAGAAAATTTTCCTATCGTTATCTCTTTTTTGTTTAATTTATCTTCATACAGATTTTGAAAAATAGTTAAATAACTATTGCATAGTTTCCCATTTCCCAGATGATGGATTTCGATGAGAAGTACAGCAATTAGACTACTCTCTAATGCAACGTTTCTCATTCACATGCATCCTTTCCTGTGGTATCATCTTCTTACCATTTACGACTAATAAGCTGAAAACTATTCTAGCCAACAAAAAACGTCGGGGATTCTTCCATGCCCTTCTTTCGCAATTAAGAATACAATTAAATCATATAAATGGCCTGGATGGGTCTCCAGAAACATTAGGCTTTTGTTGCAAGTAATTACCATAAGGTACCAGAACGTGGGATCGTTTTTCGGAAGCGAAAAATGGAACTCACATTGAATTTATTACATAAGTGTATATCTACCATAGTATGCTTATATGGAACACTCTTCGAGAAATTTGAAATCATTAAAGTGATCTATCACATGAAATTGAGAGATATGCAGCTTGACAAAGATTCAGGTATGGATAGAAAAGCCTTGTCCATAAGTATATAAAATGATTAGAGTTTTCCCAATATTATGATGTAATGTGATGAAATAATAAATAAATAAATAAAATGATGTAGAAAGAACTCAATCAGTTTTGAATGAATTTAAGAGATCTTATCTTCCACTGCACAGCCTTATTTTGTCATTGGACATTGTAATTGAATTTCGGATAATTTTATAATATATGTTTTTGTTAGAGCACCTAATTCAAGAACCAACTCGCACACAACAGTGATAGTGAACAGTGAAAATACGATTCCCACCCATAAGTCCTAAACGGATTATTCTCATTCAGTCCGACCGAGCGATCATGAATACTACTATTAGAACTTATGGAAATTATATATTCACTGCTTCAATGTCACTGTTGTTTGGCAATCCAGCTTAAGGAGTTTGAGTAGCTACAAGAGTCCACTCATTTGGTATAACCAAAGATACAATAGCTACAATAGCTACAAGAGTCCACTCATTTGGTATAACCAAAGATACAATAGCTACAATAGCTACAAGAGTCCACTCATTTGGTATAACCAAAGATACAATAGCTACAATAGCTACAAGAGTCCACTCATTTGGTATAACCAAAGATACAATAGCTACAATAGCTACAAGAGTCCACTCATTTGGTATAACCAAAGATACAATAGCTACAATAGCTACAAGAGTCCACTCATTTGGTATAACCAAAGATACAATAGCTACAATAGCTACAAGAGTCCACTCATTTGGTATAACCAAAGATACAATAGCTACAATAGCTACAAGAGTCCACTCATTTGGTATAACCAAAGATACAATAGCTACAATAGCTACAAGAGTCCACTCATTTGGTATAACCAAAGATACAATAGCTACAATAGCTACAAGAGTCCACTCATTTGGTATAACCAAAGATGATGAATAACTAACTATTAAGATTATCAAAATTAGCAATCATTATTTCAATAATGGAAAATGTCTATTTTTCATGGCATAACTGATAATGTCCAATCTAAATGTTTAGGGCCCTTTGAGGAGCTGTTTTGCACTCTCTAGCACTAAACTAATCAATTTATTGTGTCTTCTCTGAGTTGTGGGAGCTGTGAATAGGAGCAGAGTTATTACATTGAATTCCACTGCAATGAATGAACGGTTCCGGCTGCTCGTAGCATTCTATTGTTCACGAAGTTTGGAGACACTCGAAAGAGGCCTTTGTGTCCATGTTTTGTGAACTATGCCAGTCAACTAGGCCTAAATGTTTTGGCAGAGTAATCATATTCCTTATCTCAGTTGGAATTATTATGGCGATACATACACATAAAAACATCAAAAAATAATAATCATAATTCGTTTAGAAAATAAAAATGATGGTAATCTAGAGATAAACATATTTGGGAGAAATAATGTGAACGATCATACGTTGAGTATGGTAAACGAGTGCAGCTCTGTAAATCGATCGATTAATCATTATTCTTACAGATTGAGGAACATGACTATCCGTGATTATTAGAAAACTTACAAACAGGTAGAAACGATGTTTTCATATTTTGTCCTAATCAATTTAACTCGAGTACATAATATTAATGAAGGGTCTCTTCTACTAATTATTCACGTTGGTCTAATTGAATAACCAACTGCATTTATAAAATAGCAACTCAGATCAAGCAGGAATCATAAACAATCAGAAGACTTGTTAGCACTAACTTGTAGCTCTAATATTTGAGTTTTCTTCCGGTTCCACATCTGTTGTATGTTGTATTGCTTCCGGAACAATAGGTGTCTCAACAAACCTTCGATAACGTCCATCGCAAGTGTGCCAGTCATTAATCTATGCATTGGACTAATGCTTCCGGTATTTTCTGCTACTAGACAAAATGATAATTCAACTTCCGTTTCAATAAATGGCTACATCTTCATTTCCATATGTGGGTGAGCGTGAAACTTGTCATTCTAATACGAGGCTCCGTGACAAGGGGATGGACGTCTGTCAAAATAGGGAACATCTCAACCATGTAACTATTCACTCTATTAAATTTACATCACTTATTCCACAGCAGTAGCACATTTACTAGAGAATAGACTATGTATGATTCAATACTTCTGAAATATCCTTGTTTTCTCATTTTTGATTTATAATCAGAATGCCATAATAACATATTTGTTATTTTGAATCATTGTTGTGTAATCTGCCCTTTTAGTATCGTTCAGATAGCTGTACAGTACCAACATTGAAATACATGCATAACTCACTCTCTTCAATGCATCAGCTTAAATCCATTTGGTTTTTCCTCTCTTGTTGGATCATCTCCATTGCATTTTATTTGGTGCTTATAAAAACATAATTGGGTATGTTTTATATTTATTTGAAGAATGACTTTCCAAAGTTGCTAATTTGAAAACGTGATTCCCAATGTTCCATCATTGATAATGTCGAGTTTGTTTGAAGTGAACGCTTAATGATCCACCATTTTAAAACAGATCAACAGTATTCAGACAAGTGATTTAATGGTCATAGTAGCTGTAACTGGAATCTATATTTATTTATTTAATGCACTGTTCAACCCTGAGATCTCAGTAACCACTAAACCAATCATTGGTTTAATACATCAAATTAATTAAAGGGGGTGATGAGTAAGTTTGCAGAAATGCGTTAAAATTTATGTTTTTTTCTAACATCCAATTATTATTTAATCATTTGTCCGTTCCGCACACCCAACCTTAACTTGGCTGTAACGTCATTGTCGAATCCCATCATTCTCAAGCAGCTGATCATGCATATCTGTTTCAAGAAGAAGAAGAAGAAGAAGAAGAAGAAGAAGAGAAGAAGAAGAAGAAGAGGAAGAATATAAAACAGGCGAACATGCTTTTTGAAATGAAAACTCCTCCTTACTTTTTGAAAAAAGTCATTCTGGACATGAGGAATGAACGATCAAAGTTTCAATTTTTGCCATTGCTTCAACATAGGGTTCGGTGAGCTGAAAATTTTCACATTTCAACTAATGATTTGATAATCAGCTGTTTTGAAACAACAATTAGATTTTTCAATGTTTATTCAGAGATTGAGGTGGGAGGATAGGATATATAGGGAGAGAGAGAGAGAGTGATAAAGAGAGAGAGAGAGAGGAAAGCGAGAGGAAAGAATAAATGGGAAAAGTGGAAGAAGGAGAAGTCGAAGAAGAAGTAGAATAAGAAAAAGAAGAGGAAGAGGAGAAAGTAGAGGAAGAAAAGGAAGAAGAGGAAGAAGAAGCAGATAAATAAAGTGAAGAGGAAAAATAAGAAGAAGAAGAAGAAGAAGAAGAGGAAGAGGAAGAAAAGGAAAAAGAAAAGAGAAAAAATAGTTTAATAAAATCGCACATTCGTGCCACCCGTTATATTCTAGTACAGTGAAATGAAAATCTTTGAAGATTCAATAATGATCTAGATAAGGCAAATGTGATGCCGAAATTTTCGTGTGTTCTAGCACTGTCAGTTAAAGCTGAGAAAATGTTCAAAAGTTATATTTTTTCATATTTCCAATTAGGATCATCCAAATTTCATAAATACAAGACATAAGTACTACAGTATCGAATAAAACCATCTCATTAGGTATTATAATCAATTATTAATACTTTTCCTGAAACAAAACTGAACAGTAACCATTGTGAACATAATGATCGAAATACGCAGTGTTTTGTCAGTCAAGCCAGCATTCATCCTCGACGTGCAGATTCCTTTTCGCCAGATATGTCTGCAAATGAAGAACGTCGCTCATATTTAGATCGGGAGGCTCTGTATTGTGTTCGAGCACAATGCATTTTCGAGCAGCGCAAGGATTGAGAATAAGAGCAACTCAGTCATTTGCACTTCACTAGCAACAAATACACTGCGACTGCGACTTGAAACACAACTACAATGGATCCATTTCTGCAATCAACTCCGGCAAATCAGCTCATCTACTTCAGCCAAGGAAGCGATAGATCAACATAGTCTCGCGGTATATTGAGCACTGCAGTGTTTGTGGCGAATACTGTTTAATTATTAATTGGGTCATTTGAAGTGGGTCTTCTTATAAGTTGATCTGTTTGTCATTCCGGGTCTCTCATTCTGAGAAGCAAACTAAGGATTGTATTAGTAACAGAAAAAATTGATTTTGTTGTGATAGAGGTTATTCTGAACAAACTACGGATCGTATTAGTAACAATATAGATTGATTTTGTTGTGATAGAGATTTGTGTTTTGAGTTGTGAATGATTCATGAGAGTTAATAATACGTGAAACCCCTTTGTATTACAATTATGATTCGGAGGAAGAACAACAAAGGTTTTTCTTATGAAGAATGTTTCATTCAATGGACCAAATTTTCTAAATATCTAAACAATTTTCTAAGCCACCTTTTTTGAGACTGCCTATCAATCAATAGCAGGAACCAGCTACTCTAATCTACTAAGAATACACTACTTGGAATCTAAGCAAAGCAGATTGGAATGAAATTATTTTTTGCATTTTCATCAACAAATGTTTGGCCAAGAGTATTTTGAACCGTATTTTGAAATACAAGAGTGTTAATTTTGAGCGTACAGTTGGCTTTATTATTGATCCCGGGGCCACAGATGGATGAATGCCTTAAATAAAAGTCGTATGGCAACAATGATTGATGGTTTTAGCTTCTCATAGAGTCTGTAGTGAACTAGAAACGTTTTTATTTGTTTCATTGTTTTTATTTGGAAAATCGATCGTAAGACTGGTTCACCAGACTTTCATATTGTTATAATGTTTGTTCCCTATCCATCAACTGCATAGATGGATGTTTATATCTTCATAGATGAGATTACGGATGAAAAGTTGATAGATGCATATTAATTCTTATGTAGAGTTCCCATTCTCAGTTGAGAGTTGAAAAATAATAAAAATTATATTGTTTTTTTCTCACCTACTGTCTAAACTTTTCACTTTACTCCCTGAAACATAATACTGAAGAGTCACTTTTTCGCCCTCGGTGCTAAAAAATAGGAAACTCTCTAAGCAGTAGAAGTTGATAGCATGAAAAGCATCTCTATTTTAAAAACTTACATTAGAAATAGGTTGGAATGTCGAAGCTCAGATGAGGAAATATGATAGAGTTGTCTATCATTGAGCTAATTGAATTGAATACCTCAACCAGAAAATCGAGCATCTCATGATATATAATATTATGTTTATATGATATTACATACTTAATATTAGTAGACGATAAAAATGAATACATATTTTCAAATAGTTTATTCTATTCAATATACTAGTCAACAAATAGTTTTTATCTGCGATTTAAGTCTGAGTCATTGTTTCAAGCTGATTATTGTCACAACTTTTCCCATAGATAGCGCAATTCAAAGTGCCAAATTCACTCATGTTTTCACAAGACTTAGTATGTTTCGCATATCAAGAATTAAAGAGGAATAATGATCATGATGTGTCTGTCACTCAGTAACTCGATTGTACCTATCTTACAAAATGCAGTCCTTGATACTCAACGTTCACCAAACGCATTTTTCTCTGTGGGATTTCTCACCGTGACTTTTCTCTGATATTGGAAAGAACTTTTCCCGGTTCCAAAGTGTCGATTCAGATTCAGATGAGTAATCCAGACGAGGAGGCAAGATGAAAGAAGAAATGACAAAAATGCTATTCATAATTCCTTCAGAGAGAAGCTCAAAGTCGATTGAAAATTGAGTTTGAAGCGAAGAGAGAATCTTTTTAGAATTTCTTGTGATTCACAGTACAGAAATGGTCCAGACGATCGGTAACTCCTCCAAGTGACACCTTTAAGGTTTCTGTTACAGTATTACGCTTGTGTGTTTTTGAGCCTATTTTCACAATGAGCTAGAAGCTGATACAATGAATTATTCATTGATCAATTTCGAAATAACACTATTACATGTTCACAATGCAGTTACTTCTAAAAGGTCTTCCTACATGAACATGAAGCTAAAATTTCCATGACAATGATAAAGAATTCAAATGCCTAATAAATTGGAACATCCACTAGTATGAAAATCAGAAATTTGAGCCTTGTGTTTTGAATGAAGAATCAAATCACTCTCCCCGGCAAAATCACCATAGAAACATATTAGATAATTTTCTAGTTTCTCCAATGATGCGATTGCGTATACACTCTTTATTCACTAGTAAGATAAAAAGATAAAAATTATTCACTCGGCAAGATTTGAACTGACACGTTCCAACATTAAATCGTACTAGCAGCGGGAAATGCCGCTACATAAAAATGTGACAGTAGGCTAATGGGAATTGACTGCGATATCATGTTAAAATACGATAAGTGTTTTCTCTTGAAATAATTAATTCCTCTTATTTGTTCACAATGTGGTCTCACATTAATCACTCAAGTTTAGGACCTACGTGGTGTAGAGAGATGATATATTGCCATCCATGTTGGGCGACATTCTTATGTGGTGCGGTATATTTGATATAGACTGGAGCAATTGCTAAAATCCCTATTTTGCAAATAAATTTGCAATAAGTTAAGGCCGTCCGGCTCGCAAATGTGCTGGGTTCAGTCCACAGCTCTAGCTCAGTAGTAGATGCATGAATATTCCAAATATAATGAATCACCATAGGGTTCAATAACTGGTGATCAATAATTCTTACCGCTGCTTCCGTGAAGTTATTGAAGAATACCAATAAGGAAGTCAAAAAGATAGTTGGTGACTGATTATCAGTAACCATATACTCAATCGAGAATAATGAAGATCAACTATGGTCTTTTCTAGTTGATTTTTAAAACGCTTGTCATGAATATAGGTATGCACCAATTCACCCTTTTGAAATTCCTTGAAACTTACAACGCCAGTTCTTGAAGTTCTCTGGATCCTTATATGATATACCGTAGACTTATTAATGTAATTATCAGTAAGATTTTTCTGGCTGAATAGTATTACTATCATCAAAGGATGATAAGTAGTAAATGCTCTGAATAAAACCAATATTAATTAATTCCTTAATTATATATGCTGCGGAATGGAAATGCTTGGTACCAAGACAGCTCAAACTGTATATCACGAGATGAATTAGGAAATAATAAAAACTTCTAAGATCTTGAATGCTGACATAAAACATAAAATATATTCCCATAAAATAATATATATAAAGTATCCTTATATCTATAATTTTCTTTAAATAAATAAATTTTCTAATATTTGAATAATTATCACAAGGTTTATTAGCATTCACAATATTGTGAGCTGTAAAAATATATATGTATATTTAATACTGATACGTGGACTTCAAGTCGGTTCAGAACTCTACAACTTAGAACCTGTTTGGTCTATAGATTTAACAGAACGTACTTTGAACAATAAATAATAATTAATAAAAATAATAATTTAAGATCTCAGGGTCTATGAGTTCGTGCTGTGCATGGAAATAAGCTTCCTATATAAACCAAATAAATTCATAAGAAGATTTCTTATAAATTATATGATAGTGTTCGACACGTGGCGAATTTCTTAAATTTGAATAAAAGCCTATATAGTGCTTTGATTAATTCCCCAATTCACTGATAAAGGCCTTATTATTAAATGAGCTCATTCAAGACAAATTGCACACTCACTATAATGATGTTCTTGTAGTTCTCGTAGAGTAATTAATTATCTCCAATAATTAATTAGCCAGGTCCTTTCGTCTCGGCAGGGCTCATGTATGGTCCAGATTTCTTATATATTTCTATCAGTATTAAAAATATAATTACGGGAATGAATTACAGTTGAGAACTCTTTAACAACACTGAGTTCACAAATAATCAAACATTAATTACATATACTTGACATTTAAAAAAGGGATTGGCTTGATGATTTTGAAAATTAATTCGAAGGCAGAACCCTATTCTCCATGTGTTCCTCACAGGTCGAGATCACAAGCCAGAGAGAATGATTTTCAGAAAAATTTCATCTCTTCCTTAAACGATTTATAAGCTTTCCTCTGATTGGCTTTCTAATCTTAGTAAGACCTGATGTAATTGGTTACTTAAGATTCAGGGTTTCTCCAACTTTGTTATACAAAGATAAATAAAAGTTTCTAAATAAATAAACTAAGTAATAGTCTGAGAGTATTCCAATAAATAAATCTCGATATATGATGCTATAATACGATATACATTTAATTTTTCATGTGAGTTTTGTGTACTCTTGGTTTTCATACTTTTTTAGATTTCAATAAATACTCGAGTAACAATAATAGTCGTTGCTATCTATTTACATAAACCTTCCCTAGTATATATAATATATTATATTTTATGAGTAAAAATTATAATTCAATTCATATTAGTTGATCGAACAATCAGCTGATTTGTTAGATATTGATTCAATAAACTGTCGATTGATCCTAGATCGATTGATGTATTAAATCAAAACAAGGGATTCCAACCTCAAATTGTACATGCGATCTTTTATTTTTTATAATCTGCCAATAATAAACAAGCCGCTTTATAATTTTATTTCTGCCAAAGAATTCTCATTATTGTTGAATTACAATTTTGCTTGGCTCTCTTATCGCTTTAGATAATATGATTATTCTTTATCATAAATAACATTCGATTTTACTTGAGCGGTAACTTGACTAGGCTATCTATTCTTTCCATTTTACAGTTCTATTAAAGCTCAGTTGTTTTATTTCAAAAGTATTTTATGGTGCTAAAACTCCACGTCACAGTGGGCATTATCCTGAACTAGTGAGCAGAAAAAAGTCACCAAAACCAAGTATGATTTAGAAGATAGGATCAAGTAGGAGGAATTGCCATTGAATGGGAAGGAGAGAAAGCAGATAAATGAATATTATGATGTCGTATACATGGGATACCGGAATTCATTTAAAAACTAATCTCTCTAGGCATCAAATTTGCAAACGTGGAAACCAATCCGTAAAAAGCATAATTGCTATTTGCATCAGAAGGTGAAACAGAAGAAAATCTTGAATGAAAAACACTAAGAAATTGTCAAAAAAACCACTGATTTATTGATAATTAGAAAGACCGGTTTCGGTTATTACACCATTGTCAATCTCTGATAAACAGTAATCGGTAAATCTCTGAATCAGTTTATCAGAGATTGACAATGGTGTAATAACCGAAACCGGTCTTTCTAATTATCAATAAATCAGTGGTTTTTTTGACAATTTCTTAGTGTTTTTCATTCAATATGAATAATTACCACAATATCAACTTCTCAACTACACAAAAAAAAGAAAAAAATCTCTTCACTCTTTAAGATTTAAATCAAAGCCTAAATACAGAGTTTTTTGCAGACTTACTCATTAACGACAGATTAGAACTGGAATCAAGAGCATCTCAATACCTCTGCATTTGCACATTGAAAAGATATATTATACATCGACCGAGTATATATATTATTTGAGTGAGACTTCTGAACTGAAAATCATCCATTATAATGGATTCTAATGTCCATACTAATGGATTCTTCGTAATCTGCATTACATGCTCATGCCTGTGTGGCCCGAACACATTTATGAACGTGGAAGCAGAACGGCTCTACTTACCATCAGTTAAATTTTGTTCGAAATTATAGCTGCGCTCTCCAGTAATCCCAGATTTCCATTAAAACTATTAGGTCCAACTCTGGCCGAGCATACGCTGTGACTACACACCAACTTGTTTACATGCTACAGTCGGATTGTTTTACATTAAGCAGAGTTACGGAGAGCATCTTTAAATTCCTTCATCCAAATCTCCAAGCAACTCTCCCATTACCAAGTAAAAGGTACAATCACTACTATTACTTTCTCCGTTCACACTATCTCACCCTCTCTTCCTTTTTCACTCCATTGTGACTTGTTTCTTACGACTTCTCCATTCATGCTCTCGTGGACAAGTTAGTTTACACACTTTAATCCCTGTGCTAACTGTATGCTCCATGTACAAATTTGGCAAAACTCCGACTTGCTTAGAATAACTGACATACTTTATTGAAGATAGAGCTTACTCTGTCTTGGAAGTGCACCTAAGATCCACGAGATGTACTCATTCACGACTATTCTGTTCTATTATGTTGGCTAGACTTCCCAGAAACGGAAATGGAGAGCAATGTTCGGGTGCACTTGAAGTTAGTAGACAACAAGGGAACAGTAGCACTTTCTTTGGATACTTCACACAAGTTCAAAGTCAAATATTTTCTCTTCAGAAATAAGTTCAAATTAAGCGGTTTTTACAAAAAACCCACGGGCTCTGTGTATCATTGCAAGTAAATAGAAATACAAATACTTTACTGACTTCATTGTCAAACTTATCATCCATGAGTTCCTCCTCATGAATCAAAATTACCCATTGAAATTCTCATATTGAAGTTTCTGACTTCTCACTAGATCGTGATAATTCAAACTACCTTTAAATACAGATTTTTCGTTTTTCGATCAATTCTAATGAGTATAGAAACTAATGAAATCGTATCGCATCAAAGACATAATATGAACTGATGCATAATGTAAGTAGTGAATACTGGAGAGAACTCATTCGATCTGCGTTGGTTTTACACCGCCATAAGTAATAGTTTGAACAAGACAAATGACGCGATTACTCTGCAAAGAGCGAAGTAACTTATTTATTTTTGAATTCAGTTACATTCAAGCAATATATTTGTGTCGCTGACGGTGTGATGAGTGTTGAGTGAAGCGTTTCGAATAACTCGTGTTGTTGTAGTTGCTTGCATCTCTAAAGGAATATTAATGTTTGTCGTAATGCTCCTCAAACCACATTCGTCTCGATTTATGTTTTGCTTTGAAGCGTGCCTGTTCAAGACGAGTAACAGAAAGTGATGGAATGAGGAAGAGAATTTGAGGAGATTGAGTGGAAGAGAGAGAGAGAGGGGTAATGAGAGAGAGTATATCAGTCTGTGTCATCCCTCTTCTGCCGCTCTATTGTCTTTCTCCAGGGATACATCTTTGGTCTCTCTCACTTGGGCGTTCATTGTTCTTTCCGCTACAGACTTATGCTATACAAAATTTGCAATCTCTCACGTTCTGGCTTTGTCATATTTAATACCCCCAGTGCGCGTGCTCGGGTTAAGCGAGCGCAAACTGTTTCTGGACGCTTTGTCACAGATTTCGACCCCTTTGCCCTTCCGCCCACCCCTGACCATTGCTATTCGGTCCCCTAAAAGAGCTGCAATATTGGCCGCCTCGCCGCTGCGTATTCTGAAAAGTTCATTTTAAGCCACGAAACAGACTCCACTCTACCTCAACTACACAGCAACCTGGCCGGATTACTGCAATCATAACTCATAATAACGCGTTTCCTAGATCGCACATTTCATACGGGTTGGAAATATAATGATTATGTTCTGTTCAACATTCCCAAAACATTATAGACCGTCTTGGAATCAATCAACACAGTTAAAATCCCTTCAAATTTGAAATGATGAAAAATGAGTTTTTGTTCCTCTAGAAAATATCTTCTTTCCGGACCATAATTCAGAAGAAATCGATTTTCTGGCTTTATGAAATTTCTTACGAAATCAAATTATATGATTTCATAGAACAATGATTTGAATGATACAGACCATGACATCATGATGATTTATCATTTCTGCGCTGTTTAATTTGTTCTCCTGCCAGTTGAAATTTCAATTGCACAGAAACCAATAAATGAATGAACAAGAAAGAATGAATTCTCTCGCTCCTATAAGGTTGTTAGGTAAGTTCATGCTCTTCCATGATTTATTGTTACAAACATTGATCAATAATCATTATCCAGGAAGATTAATAATGTTAAAAACTGAAAATACTGTATGTAGAAAAGAAAACCCCCTTTCCTCAAACAACAAATAATTTGATATTCCCTTCAAGGGTTGATGTGTACCCGTGTACGTGACAAATAATAATGGTTGGTGTAATGACAACTATTTGCAGCAGTTAGTTAAGGCTGTGCAAAAGGCTAAACAACTTTTTACTGGTAACATTTTTCAAAGTTTTTCGATTTTTATAATATCAAGCTTACAAATAAAAGATTTTTCTCAGCAAATTTTATTCATTACCGTACTTTTTGAGATATTGGCGCCTAAAGTTTAAATTTTTGGGACGGATATTTCAAATTCGATAAAATAAAAAATCTAAGAAATTTTGGGGATACATTCTCAATGGTTTTGTTGATTGAATAAGACGAAAATTTCCTGAAAATATCAATTTGTGAAAAAATTATTCCATTCACTTATTTTCGGTCATTTTTTTAAAATGGAATAACTTTCTCAAAAATTTCTTCAAAATCAAAATTCATTCTCAAAATTTGTTTATTTATCTTTTACCAAAATTGGAATGATCTGTCCCAAAAATTTCAACTTCAGGCGCTTATATCTCAATGAGTAATGAGCGGAAAAAAACTTATGAGAAAACTTTTAGTAGCTTTATAGTATACAAATCGAAAAACTTCACTAATAAAACGTTTTTTTCGACTTTTGCACAGCCATGAAGCTAACGCCAATAGCCATGGTTTGTGACTGATAGAATATCAACATTGAGAAATTAGTTTTAGTGAAAAGTATTGAAAAATTAATTACATAATAAACGGCTCAGACGTTAAATCATCAACAAAGACTGTGGATATAGGAATAGAGACTCAGTCTAGATTCATAATACCAATAATCATAATCAATATTTATAATGTTGATAGATTGTAGTGTGGAAATAGGCGGAGTTACTAGCTACCAACTGTTTTCCAAGTCAACAAGCTCATTTCCCTCCAATATAAAAAAAAACCATTGAACATAAAAATATTATGTTAATTTATATATGTAAAATATTATTATAATTATTTTTGTATCTTTCTCCGTTATTTTGTATTATGTTTTCTTGTGAAATAAATAAATATTCAATGATATCTATCCTTCAAATGCAATGTATGATAAGCGCTTGGATTTAACTGTTTCAACCGACAAAAGACAGTGACAGCCTGCAGAGCTACGCAGTGACAGAGAGAGAGAGAGAGAGAGAGAGAGAGAGAGAGAGAGAGAGAGAGAGAGAGAGAGCGAGAGTGTGAGAGTGAGAGAAAGAGTTTGAGAGAGAGTGAGAGTTTGAGAGCAATGAGGGTCGAAAATGTCATCAATCTTGACTCCTATCATCAGATCATGTGTCATAATATGTCGCTGTGTTTTGTAATTTGGGTCCATTTTGTGACGTGGAATCTACTGATCCAGGAGTCTCATCCCTTCTATCTGGGACCCCTTACCACAGTTTATCACTCTCTCTTCTTCGAAATATCTCTCACAAACTCTCTCGCCCCTTCTTGGTTTCTATCTCTTTCTACTTTGTCCATTTCTTCCTCCTTCATTCATATCAGATTGTTTTAGATCTCTCCTCCCCTTTTTTCTCTCACACCTTCATTGTTTTCTCTTCTCTCCTCTGTATTTGTTCCATCCATAATTTTTTCAATTACCATCCAACAAATTATCTGAATTTTACTCTGCCTGTTTTTCCATCATGATTCCTCTCTCTTAGTCAGTCCATTCTTTTTTCAACCTTCCTCTTTTCTCCCTTATTCATCCTCATAATCTACCCCAATATCATCATTGTTTTAACTTTCAATCATTCGCTTCCACTCAATTTCTGTTCTTTCTTCTTCCCTGGTCTCTTCCCTCTCCATTGCTTTCTTCCTCTCTTTTGCCGTTCACCCATTCACTCTCTCTCCGTCTCTCTCATCATTCTATTGCCTCTTTTCTCCGGCATTCACAATACTCTTAATTCTATATCACATCCTGCTCTCCCTTCAGCGCCTATTTCACCCTCTGCAGGCTGTATCATCATTGTTGCGGAAACGTTGGGCCAGCAAATTTCACCTGTCAAAGGGACAAACGTGGCTGGGTTGGCCCGGCTGGCATTCGGCTATTTGCAAGCAAACAAAATGAATCCGGCTCAGTTATTCTGTGTGCGATTCGTCGCCCATAATCTGGACGTGTTGCATTGTGAAATGATAATCATGCCTTCAACTGCGCGTCGCGTCGTCAACCAGCTGGATTTGAGCAGCAGCATTCAAAGCAACATGTCGCCAATTTCACGCAGAGCTTGAAGCGGATTTGCGCCGTCCAGATTAGCTTTTAGCCGCACTTTGCTTAACACAACATTGTCATCTTTGGCTGAGATGCTGCTCTGCTCTGCTCGGAGCTCACCAAGGACAAATGGTCCTGCCATCTTTTATTTCCACTCGAGATGTCTCATTTTTACTCCCCAGAGACGTCTCCTCAACCAGGGTTTGTTTGTGGTCAAAATATTAATAATTACGCTTCTTTATTATTATTATTGTGTGATGTGAGGCTACTGAATACATGTTCGACTATTGTTGTGGACTATTCGAAATTCATCATAATGGAATCTATGTACTTTTAGTAAAACGAGTACTTTATCTGATCGCCGCATCCATCTATCTCTGCTGAATCTTCTCTTGCAAAAAAACTCTATCAAAACAACTGAATTATCGACCCTCTTGAAAAGAACTAGATATTTGCACTGCACTACTATACTGATACCTTTAACGTTTATTCATGAAAATATGAGAAATTATGAATAAGCTCAGAATTGGAAGCTCCGTACTTACTAGAATGAATGGGATCATTCTTTTTGCACAAATTCAATTAAGTTTCAAATTATTCCTATTCCATCATTCCATCACTACCGTTATTTTCTACTGCCGTATCTTTCAAATGAATCTCAGTTAAAAGTTGGAGCGTTCCTCATCCCATTCTGAAGAGGCATTTCCACTGGACATCATTGTTTAGCCCACTAATTAAAATTTTCCCCAAATTAATTTGGGGAAATTATTCTTCTTACCAGTTATTTTCATATTAAAATGATATGATTGGTTTCTCCATTATGCAGAATTTGCTCTAATTATCATGAAAAGAAATTTAAACAGATAAATAATGTTCTATATAACTGAACATTTTGTTCACCAAGTCAAAATCTTCAGATCTCTGTTAGAGTTTGGTGAGTGTGTTTGTGAGCTGGAAGCTGCAAGGTCGCGTCTGGTTGATGACGATATCGAACTCAATTGGAGTCGGAAAGAGCAGCAGTACGTGATTTCTCGCCACCTACTCGGCTCCAAATCATAGTTCATAAGAAACAGGAAGGCCCCATCATCAGATCCCTTTACAGCATCTCTGCGTCTTTCCGGATCTACGTTTCCCTTCAAAATCAACTGGAAATCGACCCTCTCAATCCCGACCGACTTCAAAAAGCAGAGAGTGGTCGGATTTGACTCAAATATCTCATCCTTTATTTTACCAATCGGCCAAACCGCTGTGATTATGATTGGAAGTGTTCATTCGGACTAGTCACTTACAAGGGAGTAGGCCTACACTTTATAACGGTGCATTTTGGCACAAATAAAATTCATTTGTTGAAATGGATTAATAGGTCTCATTTAAAGAAACCAGAAACTTTTATCATCAGTTGTATTATCAGTCGACATTAAAGATAAGATAATAACGACTATAAAGACTACAATTATTGGCTGCAATACGAAATGGAAGTCAATTTTTAAATATTTATTAGAAATAATAATTTTGTTTTGAGGTTAGGTTTTTTGGAAATAGAGCTTGTCGGGAACATTAACAGCGGTCAAGCTGTACATCTGAAATTAAGTCAGATACTTCTGGCAGAATAATTGCAAGTAAACACTACCAGAGAAAAGAAATATAGATTCGCTTACGCTTATCCTTCATCTATGACAGTACTCAACAAAGCGAGGACAAAGGAGCTTTGTAGATTCTAGCATGCAGAATGAAAGACATGAATGTTTGAAAACATTGTAAATATATTTATTGTGTATATACGAGCAGACAAATGCATGAACATATATAATAAAAATGAAAAGGAAATGGGATCTAGTTTTATAAGGCGCATTGACAATAGCACATTTTGTACAAAAGTAGGCGCCAAAAATATATATTTCAAAAAGTCACCACGTGGTCTTTTTTGAAATTATAAAAATATACAATAAATTATTGTAAAATGCATGTGTAATTGTAACTAGCATGGGATCAAATTTAAGTGTGAATATGTTTATAAATAATTATGTATTAGGTATTTGTATTGTGAACTATTTGACAGAGTCAAATTACGTCATTGGGGATTTGTTGAAATTCACCAATAGCGGCAGCTATGCGAATTTATGCAAATTTAGAAGAAGAAGAAGAAGAAGAAGAAGAAGAACCCTTATTAAATATTTGAATATCTATCACCATTTAATTTATTACATATGCTCATTTTATATATTCTAATATCAGTATTATTTAAGAGAATTAACAGAAGCTCAAAGTTCCAAGGATAATTCATTTTATCTAAATTCCACTGACAGCCGAACTCAAACCCTGAGAATTATTATTTAATTTTTGATATTGTTGGAATACAGAATTATGAAGTTTTATTCGACAAGCAATAGCACGTCGACAGATTGAGCCACATAAATACATATAATATATGCCGATAGGAAAATCACAAGAATTATTGATCGATACCAGTAGGCATAATAAGATGTTTAATAGAGCCATCTGTGATATCTTTTCTTGCATACTTTCTCATATTGCTTTTATATTTATCGTTTCATATTCTATTATTGCTCGTTTGATATAAATTTATGTACAATTATATATTTTATTTGTTGAATGGTGTACCTTTTATTTTTAATCCTGTCTTAATGCATGACCAATCTTGTACTAGTATTTTTTATTGTTATTGACAAATTAATAAAATCATCAACCAACTATATTCTTCAACAAATGTGTTGGATAAATCAGCGATATACAGTATTGATTGTTAAATCTTCAGAAATATTATGTTCTCAAGATTTATTCAAATGGTTCAACATAATTACTGAAGTCGAATATTGACTGAAGCACAGGGTAATAGAATTAAGCCGAAGCAGTTCTACAAGTCATAGAAAGAATAAGGAATTCTAACTTAATACCGTCTTCGATCACACTCTGTATTATCTCACACTGCTGACCTCTTTGTCAGATGGTAGCAAGCTGGATTGGTGTCGGTACCATTGTCTTGTGCAATATTTAGAACCCTTATTTTTATCTACCTCTTCAGCAACTATAATATTGTGGAGTCAATCAGAGCAGCGGTAAAGATTGCAGATTGATAAAGCGGCAGCAGTTTGCAGCAATTGATAGCAGAATTTTTCAAAAGCTTCTCGAAGAGCTGGTAAGAACCATATGGTATTTTCATTTCAGCAGGCGCATAAATATAAATCATATCCAAATCTCATTTGCTCTACCGATTACTGCCAGCTGGGCATATGTAAGTCAAATACGGCTTTACAACTTAATACTACTCCTACATAAGCTTGGGTTCTTTTACATTCAATCATTAGGTATTTTCTTTCCAATTGGAATTTTCTCACAGATGATAGATGTATAATGCCCATATTCACACGAAAGTGTGCGATGTTTGTCTATCCTGCATGGATTGTCAACTTTATTAATTTATACAACTTGATCTCTATCTTTGATGACTAACTTTTCAACTTATAAACTCGATAACCAACAAATTGATACTAACTACATTATCATGCATTATTTTCATCGCCAGAGGGATGTCATCTACCATCTCGAATAATAGTTAATATAAAGAAGATTCATCTAATTAATAACTAATAGCTATAGCTAACTTAATAATATATAGGTCGTGAATATTCAAGCTTCATGTGGTTCGAATGCTGATATCACTATTTCATAACAGCTTTTATTTTCCAATCGTCTTGTTCAACAATTTTTGTCTATTATTTGAGCCGTTTTAGATTTTCCGCAAAAAGTTGCCAATCGATTAGATTCCTTCTGATGTGTTAGATGACCAAATTAGAATATTGATCCACATAAGTAACATGTTGGCTATCGCAGTCACATCGACACATAGGCTACACATACTAAAGTATAGTAAAGTAATATTATATCCTATACAATTCATAAGGCAAGTATTGTTCAAGAACTGATAACATTCTTTACTATACAATACTGATTACAACGCCATTATTGAATATAATTCGTTGAAATAACTTTCTTCCCATGCATCAACGTGAGAAAGTTTGGTAGGAGACAGTATTGTATTCCACCTTATCTGTCTCTCTTTGTCTCCTGATTTGTCGCCGCCGCATTGTAACAGCGCCGTAAACATTATTTAAAGTACTGCGAACAATGTCTCTTTAGGACCAGGGTCGCCTATTTGCATGGGAAAATGAGGGATGGCACAAGAATCGATCATCACAGGAGGCGTCACCGATATAGATATACACAATCATAAATACACAATCCATTTATAAATGAGCAGATCTATAGATGTACGTGGAGATCCTGATATATCAATGTATATGGATTCGTGCATATATGGATATAGATTAATGCAAGAACCATTTATAAATAAAGATATGTATAGATATAGGTTGTAGATGAAGCAGCTGCCAACGTTTGCCACCTGTTCTTTGCGACTATCGTATTGCACCTGGTGCAGTAGTGGTTTAGTGATAGGATGGGTGATACAGACTCAATTTTGTCCGTTTCATTTTATCAAAATCATGTATATTCAAGGAGTGGTCCATGTTGAGTCTATCACTGAGCTAATTGAGTGTTTGTTTGCTCTGTTCAATCTCAGTTTTGAGTTTTCTCATCGTTTAATCCTCCAACATAACCTCTTTGAAAGATCATATCTCGTTGTGACCATTTGAAATTTATTTCCTATTCCTGTCTTCTGCATGGTTTTTAGAAGAACAGTATTTGAAATTGGTGGTGTACAACTTCTCTTAGTTTGTTTCGTTTTCTCATTCATTCATTTCATTGAACAGAGTATGAAATGAATGTAAATATTTTATTGTCATAGTCATTCAAATTTCAGCTGTTCTACATTCATGGAATCAAGCCGGTAAACAGCTTTTTGCAGAACAAGAAAACATGTGATTTTCATTACAGCATACTATACTGTAAAGAGATCATATGTTCTCTTTACAGTCGAGTATGTTAGGACTCTACTGAGACCCAATAACATCTGAGTAATTAATATACTAACTCAAATAATTCAAGAACTCATTTAAGGAGTTCCAAGTTATAAGAACTCATCTGAAATGCTATAATTTAGGCCTTCTTTATTTTATTTTAGCTCGAAGGGTCTGTCTGTTATGAACTAGGCGCTACAGGCTAGGTCATGTTTATAGAATGCAGTAGCTCGAGCAGCAGCAGGTTTCTGTTTCTCAGCAATATTATTCTTTCTCAGATAACTATGACAAAAAATATTGTACGTAACTTGTTCGGTAACATATTTACCGCATTCGTATGATAATTCTGCCCTCAACTACGTTTCGGGCAGAAACAAATCATACTTCGTTACCGGACTTGTTACGTAAAGTACTATATACAGTATGAACTTATATTGTCCAGAATAAACTCTATCATTCATGTGAACTTGTATTGATTAGTTTCAACTTTTTTTACAGGTAAGAAGCATTTTCCTGGGTAAAGATGGAATACGGTAAGAAAGGCAGGATTAATATTAAGCTCTTAAATCTAAAACTTGTGTTTTCATCGGAAATATTGCACGATTCTAAATATTCCAGAAAATAAGTGCTGAATATTTCATTTTATTATTATATGATAATATGGTTATCAGTACCGGGCTATGCCTGCTGTTTCCTTTCGATTATTGTTATTGTATATAATTTTGTGATTGTCAATACAAGGAATTCTGAGCAACAGCATCATTCTGATATTGTTATTTCAAACTGTCACTCTATGAGGATCATTCATCGCGTACATTTCAATAATAATTATTTCTAATTTGTAGGCTCACTTGTCTTTGCACCGCAAGTTGATGAACTTGAGCTATGAAATTTTAAAAACGCTTGGTTGTACAAGACCTGTTGCAGCTCCTCATTAAAAAAAAACTGATAAATTAGATTAACAAATTCTGTAGAACAAATCATGAAAATAACCGTTTAACATAACTGCTATTTATTGGAACATGGAGTAAAAAGAAAACATAACCTTATCTTCCTTATGAGCTGGTGATGATCCAATCCCATCTACATGGTCTTCATTAGTCGTGGAACTGCAGGTGTAATGTCACCAGCAGCTGTCTCAGAACGATGTCTCATCTCAATTGAGAACAGACACAACAAAGCAGGCTCACAGCTCCTAAGTTGCAGACCGAGACAGATGATAATGAGTAATATGTCTACAGAGACCTCATCATGGTTAGTTGAATGCTTCCTGCTTTATTGTTTATTTACAGAAGGTTATTCCAGTGTATTGATCGTCATGGTTGGTCTTTGTTTCCTTGTCAGGGGTGTTTGATATAGTTGAAGTAAACATGCAAGTACAACTTTGAAAGATTTGTAGTTCCAGAAAAGTATTACCAAGAATGAGCTCTTGTAATATTATTCAACAACTCAATTTTTACCAATTCAAATAGTACACACTTGAATATCAGATCCCGATGCGTACGTGACAGCTCTCTCATACAATAAGAATAAATCATAACTCCCATAAGTTCATTATCTCTTGTAAAGATTTCAATAATGTTGGCCAAAATACAAACTCAGCTCTTCATCATGTTGATTGCTGATAGGCAAGTTTACTTTGAACCATTACTCTATCAGAAACTGTTCCAGCTGTTGATGCTCACTCAGTGTTGATAACTGTGCTTTCTCGCACCCATTCATATGTGTAGAATTTCTATCGGAATCGGAACGTAATAACAGTCTCAAACTTCAATTCCATAGTTTATTTTAAGCAAAGCCTGCTTCTTGTTTCGTATGAATCCATTAAAAGCACTGCATAGAATGTAGTAGTAATCATAGTTTTTTCTGAGTGAAACTAAACTGTCAAGTTGTTCGGATTCAATACGGTTCGCGTAAGAAATAAATCTTTCGCTTGCAGCGTATAAACAAGTTGTGCCAACTAGGCTCACACGATGGGAATTCGACATGACGTGGCCTAATATCCTACTGGGAATTTAACATCAGCTCTGCAGCAATGCGAATGCCATTTTCACATTGCAATCATGCGCCCGCGTAGCAGCGACCACCTGGAATCGCATGCCGCCCTCTCGTAAACTTCCCTTTCTGCGAGTGTTTTCTTTTCTGGGTCTCGATAAATTTTCAAATTGACGGTTGCAGAGAAAGAATTTCCGATGAGAATTTACGACATTCTCGTAACGGTGGCCATGTTTCGCTCCAGGCAGCTAAAGTCTAAATTTTGTTTGATAACAAACTGTTGTTAGCTTACCATGGCTGAGGCTTGGATGCCTAAATGACCATGGGATCTTTGCCAATTCTGGCAGGCCTGAGGCGCACACTTACCGAGCGTTCAACTCTCAACAAACAACCGTTCACCGTTTTGTGACTGTGCGCAATTTGCCCTTTATCGATTATATATGGAGGAGGCGTATAGGTGAGAAGCATCCCTCAGATAGATGCCAATAATGAGGGAGCAATTCTGTAAACTAACGACACTAGTTTCTATCTCCTCTTGAGACTATGTCATATTCTAGCAAAACTTAACTCGATTGAGTTACAGGTTAAGTACGATACAACTACTCTTCAACAGCACACTATCAATTCAATTCAATTGTATTTGTTCTTTGTACAAATTCATATATAACATTAACAGAAATAGAATTATTAATAGTGAAGAAATGCTTCAATACTTGGGTGCCATAAACACAAAACTGAACTTCATTTGTCTTGGATACAAAACATATTCACCACCAAGTAATCACAATTCACCACCGACAGCGCTATCTGTCGGCAAAAGTTGTAACAAGAGT